>NC_135227.1:7144144-7176644 GCF_052324685.1 Brachyhypopomus gauderio | reverse complement strand
AGTGTAGTGGTGCAGTGTAGTGGTGCGGTGTAGTGGGGCGGTGCAGTGTCATGGTGTAGTGGGATGGTGTAGTGGGGTGGTGCAGTGTCGCGGAGTAGTGGGACATTGTAGTGGGACGGTGTGTTGGGACAGTGTAGTGGGACGGTGTAGTGGGGCGGTGCAGTGTCATGGTGTAGTGGGATGGTGTAGTGGGGCGGTGCAGTGTCGCGGTGTAGTGGGATGATGTAGTGTCACGGTATAGTGGTGTCGTGCAGTGGTGCGGTGTAGTGGAATGATGTAGTGTCACAGTGTAGTGTTGCGGTGTAGTGATGCAGTGTAGTTTCACGGTGTAGTGGTGCAGTGTAGTGGGATGATGTAGTGTCACAGTGTAGTGGTGTAGTTTAGTGGTGCGGTGTAGTGGTGTGATGTAGAGGGACGGTGTAGTGGGATGGCAAATTGTTGCGGTGTAGTTTCACGGTGTAGTGGGATGGTGTAGTGGTGCAGTGTAGTGGGAGGGTGTAGTGGGACGGTGTAGTGGGGCGGTGCAGTGTCATGGTGTAGTGGGATGGTGTAGTGGGGCGGTGCAGTCTCGCGGTGTAGTGAGACTGTGTAGTGGGATGATGTAGTGTCACGGTATAGTGGTGCGGTGTAGTGGTGTGGTGTAGTGGGATGGTGTAGTGGGACGGAGTAGTGGGACAGTGTAGTGTTGCGGTGTAGTGATGCAGTGTAGTTTCACGGTGTAGTGGGACGGTGTAGTGGTGCAGTGTAGTGGGATGATGTAGTGTCACAGTGTAGTGGTGCGGTGTAGTGGGATGATGTAGTGTCACAGTGTAGTGGTGCAGTTTAGTGGTGCGGTGTAGTGGTGTGGTGTAGAGGGACGGTGTAGTGTTGCGGTGTAGTTTCACGATGTAGTGGGACAGTGTAGTGTTGCAGTGTAGTTTCACGGTGTAGTGGGACGGTGTAGTGGTGCAGTGTAGTGGGATGGTGTAGTGGTGTGGTGTAGTGGGACAGTGTAGTGGTGCGGTGTAGAGGGACGGTGTAGTGGGATGGTGTAGTGTTGCGGTGTAGTTTCACTGTGTAGTGGGACAGTGTAGTGTTGCGGTGTAGTTTCACAGTGTAGTGGGGCGGTGTAGAGGGATGGTGTAGTGCAGGGGTGCCCACAAGTTTTGCCCACAGCTTGCGAGCTACTTATAAGATGACCAAGGGATGACCGGGGGGGGCAGGGTTGCGTGTGTCAAACCCTAGACGTCAGATTGGCTACCATGTATGTCAATCAAAATACAACCGTCAATGCTGATGGACGATAGTCATTCATCCACTACTTTTTAATGTCATGCGATCTACCCACACTTCCTTCGCAATCGACGTAATGGGCACCCCTGGTGTAGTGGGATGGTGTAGTGGGAGGGTGTAGTGGGACGGTGTAGTGGGGCAGTGTAGTGTCGCGGAGTAGTGGGACGGTGTAGAGGGATGGTGTAGTGGGACGATGTAGTGGCGATCTCGGTTTTTCATCAGCGACAGTGGCATTGAAACATCAGTAAAAGCCAACAGGCAATACAGAGCCACGCAAATTGGTCAATTCTGAACTCATGAAAGAGAGAAACACTTCTGCTCCGCATGGTGCGAGTATGTAGCGCACGACGGAGAACGCGGCTTAGAAGTAAAGAGCATGGTCATCAAAATATATTTGGAGTAAATTGCTCTGGTTCCACTATATGCTCTTGGTAAATGACACGTTGCAGTCGTTAATAGCCCGAGTGTTCCAGGCTGTCCGCACGCTGTGTGCCCAGCGTGTGCCCCCTGGTTGTGGGCATGCCTGCTGCGTGGGCGCGGGGAGGCTGCGGGCGTCAGTGGGCACATGGCGCCATGGCTGCAGAGAGGATCATTGGTATTCCGCGAGCTGTCTGCCTAGAGCCGCAAAAGCAGCAGCAATCTGCCTCCCCACCGGCCAGCCCAGCCAAGCACACACAGAACAATAGAGCTCATCAGTGGGCCATTACCAGCAGGACTTAGTTATAACCCGGCAAACACACACACATACACACACGCGCACACGCTCGCACGCTCGTGCACACAGAGAGGACATGTGGATGCACACCTCGCACTAGTGAGCTGCCGTCGGTGCGTGCTAGAACAATTCGAGCAGCCGTTTCTAGCACATCCGCACACAGCGGCGGACACGGTGGCAACATTCGCACGCTGAAATACGGAGACGCTGCTCCTAGAATTCGGTATTCCCATGTATGGAGACCTGAAGCGTCTCTTCACTACTGATTCTTCTTGAACTTGATATAGACCCCCCCCCACCCCCCTTTATGTTTTCATGGCCATATGGTAAAGAGCCATGTATGGAAGTATTGCTCTCTCAGCCTTCTGTTCCAAACAGTATTATTTGTGAATGGATGAGAGGTTAGATGTGTATAGAAGACACAGCACTGCATGCAGCTCCCATGTGCACAGAGCTGCCGGCTGGAGCCACTTGTCACAGTCCCTGGCATATGGGTTTCCATGGAGCTCACATTTTGCTTATTAGGTATGTTTATCCAGAGGTTGTGATTTATGGTTCCAAGAAACAATCAAATCTCAAATCTGACAAAAAAACTCCTTCCCTTGCTCACAAAAGTGTCTGTCTGTCAAAGTGGCGTGATAAATATTGAAAACCTGCAGCAAAAATGTGTTAAGGCCCTTTGTGCATTATATGGAGTACTTCTTGAAATAAAGCAGCTTTTCAGTTGCATAGTCTTGGAGAATAAGTCAGTTTCTCTGTTTCTGAAACAGGTGATCATATGTATGACTACTCAGCATTTATATAACAAAGAACCAACAGTCTGATTTACAACATATATTCATCTATACTCAAATGTTTTAATTGTAACAAAATAAAGAACATGCAAACTTTATAGTAACATTAACATTATATTAACATGTTCTGATTACCAAAATATATTGATTGGTTCACAAGAATGTTGCATGCGGATTGATATTTACTGCAGCAAATCTGTGTTTGCCACGGAATAGAAACCAATTAACTAAATAAGGAAAAGATCACTCAGTTGAGCATATAATTTTTTTTTCCACACTACTGTAGCTCCGTCTTCCACAGTGTAGTTAATAGTCTCCTCATTCACCAGGATGCTTATGACTGTAGAGGGGAGGGAATTTCCAACCTCTTTGATTAGTGTGATACCTAGACATGCAGGATGGGGAAAGACCTGCAGGAATCATGTTGTTTTAAAGCGGTAAATTCCTTTTTTGCAGAAGCATTTGCAGCAACGGTGATAACGTGGCAATTAAAGCAGCGTCGCTGTCCAGACTCGTGTCGGTTCGTCCACAGTTGGTGAGAGAGTCTGATAGATTCCTAGCCCGTATGCGGCTAAACATAAATCATTCTCATTGCTCCCTGCTGTCGGATGCTGCCTTTCTAACCCCCTCCTTCTCTCTCTCCGTCTCCCCCTCCCTCTCTCCTTCGCGCCGTGTGTGTTCTCGATTGTTTTTCTGTGGCTCGGCCCGTCGCTTTCCCTGTTCTCCCAGGATCATCAATACAAAACTGATTTGAGCACAGCTCGCTGGAATAATAAGGCTTTCAGCAGCCCGGCCCATCACTTGGCTCGTAATTAAGGCCCTGACGCCCGCGTTTGATGGCAAATGAAAGAAAATAGCCCCGCACTCCCCTTGCAGTACCCGACTGCAGGCTCACATTTCTCACCTGAATTTCACAGTGCTTCGTGCACTGTGAGGGCGCTTACTAGTGTGTGGGGTAATTGTGCTGTGGGTAAACGGGATTCCCAACCTCAACTCCGGCTTGCGGGACATACATTCGTGGGTTACAGTCCTTATATGTATGACAGTCGTCTGCAACCCCATTGGTCAGTGCTTGATTTTGGATGTGATATTTTGAGCTGTCAATGCCACTTCTTTTGCAGCAGATTACATGGGAGGATTAAATGGCTTGTGCTTTACCATCTTTATGCTTATATATAAACACAGGAAAATGTTTTAACATTTGAGAATTTTGTCCACTCCATTCTCTGCTTATGTTGTGGGTATAAAGTTATAGGGGTAGTATAATTGATACATGAGGTGGATATGGTGTAGTGGATATGCTATTTTGTGCAGAGAATGCTATGTTATGGTGAATTGTGCTATAGAGTAGTATGGTATAGTATGCTATACCATGATTTAAGGAATGGTTATGGTTGTGGTATGGTGTGGTTTGATATGGCATGATATGGTCAGTTATGGTATAGTGTGGTGTGTTGTGGTGTGGTGTGGTGTGGTGTGGTGTGGAATGGTATGGTGTCGTATGATATGGTACGATATGGTATGTTATGGTATGATTGGTGTGGTGTGGCATGATATGGTCAGTTCTGGTATAGTATGGTGTGGTAGTGTGGTATGCTATGATGTGGTATGGTATGGTGGGGTGTGGAGTGGTATGGTATGGTGTGCTGTGGTATGGTATGGTGTGGAATGGTGTGAAATGGTGTGGTGTAGTATGGTATGGTAGCTATGATATGGTATGGTGTAATATGTTGTGGTGTGGTATGCTATGATGTGGTTTAGTAAGGTATGGTATGGTATGGTATGGTATGGTATGGTATGGTATGGTATGGTATGGTATGGTGTGGTATGGTATGGTGTGGTGTGGTGTGGTATGTTATGGTGTGGAATGGTGTGAAATGGTCTGGTGTGGTGTGGTATGGTGTGGTATGGTATGATGTGGTTTGGTATGGAGTGTTATGGTGTGGTGTAGTATGCTATGATGTGGTATGGTATGTAATGGTGTGGTATGGTGTGGTGTGGTGTGGTGTGGTGTGATGTGGTGTGGTATGGTATGATATGGTATGGTGTGGTGTGGTATGGTGTAGTATGGTATGGTATGGTGTGGTGTGGTATGGTATGGTATTGTGTGCTGTGGTATGGAGTGTTATGGTGTGGTGTAGTATGCTATGATGTGGTATGGTATGTAATGGTGTGGTATGGTGTGGTGTGGTGTGGTGTGGTGTGATGTGGTGTGGTATGGTATGATATGGTATGGTGTGGTGTGGTATGGTGTAGTATGGTATGGTATGGTGTGGTGTGGAATGGTATGGTATGGTGTGGTATGGTGTGGTATAGTATGGTATGGTATGGTGTGGTGTGGTATGGTATGGTATGGTGTGCTGTGGTATGGAATGGTGTGGAATGGTATGGTATGGTGTGGTATGGTGTGGTATAGTATGGTATGGTATGGTGTGGTGTGGTATGGTATGGTATAGTATGGTATGGTATGGTATGGTGTGGTATAGTATGGTATGGTATGGTGTGGTGTGGTATGGTATGGTATAGTATGGTATGGTATGGTATGGTGTGGTATAGTATGGTATGGTATGGTGTGGTGTGGTATGGTATGGTATGGTGTGCTGTGGTATGGAATGGTGTGGAATGGTATGGTATGGTGTGGTATGGTGTGGTATAGTATGGTATGGTGTGCTGTGGTATGGAATGGTGTGGAATGGTATGGTATGGTGTGGTATGGTGTGGTATAGTATGGTATGGTGTGCTGTGGTATGGAATGGTGTGGAATGGTATGGTATGGTGTGGTATGGTGTGGTATAGTATGGTATGGTGTGCTGTGGTATGGAATGGTGTGGAATGGTGTGGTGTGGTATGGTATGGTGTGGTATGGTATTATATGGTGTAATATGGTGTGGCGAAGTGTGGTGCAGTGTGGTATGGTGTGGTGTGATGTAATATGGTGTGGCGAAGTGTGGTGCAGTGTGGTATGGTGTGGTGTGGTATGGTATTGTATGGTGTGGTGTGGTATGGTGTGGTATGGAGTGGTATGGTGTGGTGCAGTGTGGTATGTTGTGGTGTGGTATGGAGTGGTATGGTGTGGTGCAGTGCAGTGTGGTATGGTGTGGTGTGGTGTGATATGCTGTGGTATGGTGTGGTGTGGTGTGGTGTGATATGGTGTGGTGTGGTATGGTGTAATATGGTGTGGTGTGGTGGGGTGTGGTATGGTGTGGTATGGAGTAGTATGGTGTGGTATGGTATGATATGGTGTGGTATGATATGGTATTGTATGGTGTCGTATGGTATGGTGTAATATGGTGTGGTGTGGTATGCTATGATGTGGTATGTTATGGTGTGGAATGGTGTGAAATGGTCTGGTGTGGTATGGTATGATGTGGTTTGGTATGGAGTGTTATGGTGTGGTGTGGTATGCTATGATGTGGTGTGGTGTGTTATGGTATGGTGTGGTATGGTATGTAATGGTATGGTATGGTGTGGTATGGTATGGTATGGTGTAATATGGTGTGGTGTGGTGTGGTATGGTGTGGTGTGGTGTGGTATGGAGTGGTATGGTGTGGTGCAGTGTGGTATGGTGTGGTGTGGTGTAATATGCTGTGGTATGGTGTGGTGTGATATGGTGTGGTAGCTTGCTGGAGCAGTGTTTGTGTGTGTGGGAGGACGAGCAGAGAGCTGACAGCAGGGAGGGTGGGGTGTAATGGGGGTGCCGACAGGCGGGACCGGGACATGACAGACAGCTGCAGGTAGGCCCTGCGGTCCAGACCCTTCCCCCATCTCCCACAGCATCATGGGCTGTCCGGTTAGATAAACAAGGAATGACACCATGGTCTTGCTGCATGGCAGGTCAACAATCCCTTCCACTGTGGCATGTGGGCAAACCGGCAAAGCAGGTGCTAGTGGGGGTGGGGCTCTGAGACAGAAAGTGTGGATGAGGGAGTGATGAACACTGGCTTAAGCTAAGAGAAGAAGATGTGATGCTAGAAAACCACAATATAGTTCAGGCAGCCCAAACTGCACCGGGACAACACTAAGGATTGGTGAGAGACAATTAGGGCACGAAAGCACGTTACAAATGGAGTGCGGGATCCTTTAGAATGACAGAATTCAGCCGTGAGCCGTCGAGCCTGCCGATGGTTTGGGGTTGTGGAAGGTAACGCCACACCAGGTGCGGCTGAATGAGGAGCTGTGAAAGCAGGTCTCCAGCAGACCCGAATCTCCAGCCTTTTAAGCTGGAATGCTGCGAGGTGCTTAATTCCTGTACGCCAGGACTCTGCTGGCGATGGAGCACACAGTGGTGCATGTGGGCCACGGTGAAGCTGCTGATGTTTAATGCATGGCCCCATGTGTGCGCTTCAGAGCACACTCACTCTCCCTTCTCTCTCTCTCTCTCTCTCTCTCCCTCTCTCTCTCTCTCTCTCTCTCTCTCTCTCTCCCTCTCTCCCTCCCTCCCTTTCTCGCTCTGCGCCTGGCCTTGGTAGCAGGCAGCCCACTCGCTAAGCAGAATTAATGCCCGCGCCGAGACCCGCATACTGAAGCAGAAACAATCAGGCGCGCGTGTTGTATAGGACAAGCGGCCACAGCGAGAGACCTGCGTCGGAGCCACTCCCCCACTCTCCGGGCCACGCCCCTTTCCGCGTCCCCATCCTCTCGAAGACGCAGCACGCCTGGTGTCCCCACGCTGTCCCCGCGGCCGGACTGTTTGGGTGCCGGAGAGCAGGGCATGGGGGGTGATCCACACGTGTGCACCAGGGCTGAATCTCGTTAGGCGAGATTGTGCTTAGCCTTCTGATTCTAACAACAAAGGACGTGACAGCACGCGAGTGTGCAAGAGCGTCAGAGGAGACAGCAACAATAGAGCTAAAAGAGGGTGAAACCCTGGTGAGAGGATTCAGTAAGTGCTGGAATTCAGATGCTTCATTTATCTCTTCCAGCACACATACACAAACACACACACACACACACACACACACACACACACACACTCAACCTCATAAGGCAAGCATTCACTGTCGTGTGTGGGATTGTGAGCTGACTGATTGCTGACTATTAGCGAAGGAAGAGGTGTGTGTATTTCTGTGTGTGTGTGTGTGTAGTTCCGATTATACGTATGGTGTGTGGTTCCTGTGAAGTCTTTCATTTTTCTTTCCACAGTCCGCTGCATTGTCCTCTGTCTTGTTTCCTTACATATGGCTACTTTTAATTAGCATCTAGAAACCCAAGAGTCACATGTATTGTTCCAAAATGCTCCAGCAGATCCACAGATCTGTGATGCTTCGACTTCCACCTGAGCAAAAATGATTCAATATGTATGCATGTTAATGTACATATAAAAATATGCAATATGTATATATATATATTGCCTGTAACATATAACATATATATATATATATATATATATATATATATATATATATATATATATATGCACTGTACAAATCAGGGTTTTTGTATTGAATGATTTTATTTTTTGGATTTATTTGCCTTTTGCATGTGATTGTCACAAATCGAAGCAAGTGATCGATTGATTAATGGTGAAATCAGCTTTATAAATATTCTTGTAGCATTAATGTACATTGAATATGAAATGAATAGTATTTCCTCCCTCTCAATTGCTGCTTATTGCTCTTTGAAATAGAGCTGGCAATGGAAGCAATTAACAGCATCTATCATATTCTACAGGAAAGGGGAACAAATATAGCTAATGATCCATGCAAGCCTCCATGATTTTACCCTGTACTTTTTAAGGTTCATGATGAGTGTGTGTGTGTGTGTGTGTGTGTGTGTGTGTATGCATGTTTATGTGTGTGTGTGTGTGTGTGTGTGTGTGTGTGTGTGTGTGTGTGTGTGTGTGTGAGAGAGAGAGAGAGAGAGAGAGAGAGAGGGAGGCCAATATGGCATGCTTCACAGAGTAAATGTGATTTGCATGCAGATTTGAATTCATAATTGCATGTATATTTTTGTATGTTTCAGAAAATGATATTGGAAGAGGAGTGGTGAACTCTGGGTAGGGTTCTTATCTGACGTCTACCACCGTGGGCTGGGAATCAGCCAGAGGTCTGGACCAAAGAGCAATCAAACCTGCAATCATATCAGGTACCAGTTTTGCCACAAGCACCTCTCCCTCTCTCCCCCCCTCTCTCTTCCCCTCTCTCTCACCCCCTCTCCCCCTCTCTCTTTTTCTCCCTCTCTTCCTGTCTCTCAGAATGGAATGTAGTATATATATAAATATATATATATATATATATAAGAAAGAAAGTCAAAATCTATTTTGGTATGCATTATTTATTAATTATTGTTTGCTAATAAGCTACTGTATCAAGCTCACACAAACTAAAAATCTAATGTACCATATTAATGTAACATGGCCATTTTAGTTCTTAATTAGAATGATGATGAATAACACAGATCTTACAACATCAATAAACAATATCTAAACATGTCCTTATATTCAGAGGTGTTTTCACTTTAACACATTTTCTGATATTTTTTACATTACTTCACTGAATAACTAACCATCACCTTGTTTGTCACTGCTTCATGCAGACAGACCAGTAATAGCTTGTAATGAGACAGATGTCTTGGGAAATTCTTTTACTAAATCCGCTTGCAGTAATTCCTCTGGGATTTTTAAATGGACCTCATTATTTTAATTAATTCTTTAAAATGAGAGGTTAAATTTTAGTGACCCACGTCATTTTACATATTTACTATGCCTCCTACATTGTGATTATGCATCAGAATTCTCAGAGATGTCTTGGAACATTGATTTCTGTCATGGTAAGATATCAAAGCATTGGCATAAAAAATTATTCATTATATATACATTTATACAATATACAACATACATTATATATTCAAGTGTGATGGTCTGTGAGGTTGATTATAAATTGGTTCATACACAGTAGACAAATTATATATTTAATTAGTGCAAAATATTAATTCATAGGACTATTAGAGGATTTCTCTCATATTAAGACTGAAACCAGAGAAAGATACATTTGTACAGGTGAAGTGCATTTATGCGTCTGGCTGATGCTTTTACCCAGAGCAATGTACAATTTCAATCCTGTCAGAGAGGCAGGTGAGTGTTAGGGGTCTTGCCCAAGGACCCGTTGGTCTAGCGTGGTGTACTTACCCAGACAAGAACTGAACCCCCCCCCCCTTTGAAAACTGGTGCACTGCGCTTTCAACTCAATGGCTGAGAAGGTCCTTCTTCACAAGTTTGCTGTGAAGGGTAGTTGGAGCATTTTTCGCATGCGTTAGCTTTGTGAACACTCAGACTCATTTTCCCAGACAATCGAGTCTCAGGACCTCCTGTGACACTGCAGTCATGTGGGCCGCCGGCCCCAGGTGGCTTTCACAACTCCTAATGTGGTTACAGTCCTACGTACCGTGCTGCTATTTCTCTGTGAGAATGAGCGTCCTGGACCTTTGACCTAACATATGTAATGTCATAGAGCCCGGGGAAGAGGAAGGCCCTCCGCTGACCTGTATACCATACGCGCCTCCTCTTTCGGGGCCTATGAGAGCTGTCGCCTGTGCAGGCAGCAGTAAATGTCAGTGTCAGACCAGCACCTCAGGAGACGATCGTGCTGGATAATATTTCACTGTCTCTTCCTATCAGTGGGAAGGGTCCCCATACATTGTCATGGTAACGCAAGTAGTGCTCCGAGTAGCTACCCCTGCCGTCTGAACGATTAATAAGATTAAGTGGATGTTTTTAGCCTTGATTATTTTATTTTTCTCTCTTTGAAACATTCATGGCTCTCATTAAACTACTCTGTTTGAAACATTCATGGACCTCATTAAAGGAGCAGACTGTACAGCATTAGACAGCAGCTTTAAGTGGCATTTAGACGAACGTTATTTTAAAAAGAAAAGGACATTTTGCAGGACTGTCAAATGCTTGCCCCATGAATATTTAGTAACACCTGTAAAATGTTCTTAAAAACACCATCCTTACCATTAGGCCTTCAGTGCCTAAATCCCGTTAAGCATCCTGTGGTCTCCAGCAGCAGAATGACCATTTCATTTGCATGCATTTGCAAAAAACACATTTTACCTATGCATTTTTTGCTTGTGATCTCTTTTAACCTCTGCAGAGTTACTGTTCCAGCATCCATTAGTTTATATGGCGGGTATTATTAGTGTTTTACACACAGCATTCGGTGGGTATTGTTCTAATGGGAGTTAACAGCTTTTTAGCATTTAATCAGTTTTTGTTTTGTTGTACCACACGTGAAGACCACTTCATTTCTCTGACATATGCCTTTCCACGTCTTTAAAACAAGACCCTACCAGCACCTTTAGATTAGCAGCAACGTGCATGTGCTCATGGGTCACTGGGCCATTAGTAGAGTGAAAGGAGTGGAGACGTTCTCGTCGCTAACTTGGCAATCACGTCTTTCCAGATGGAGGTGGATGTAGCCGAGGAGAAGCGACACCGCACACGCTCCAAAGGTACCTCCGACCCCAGCCCCTCCGACCCCTGACCTCACGGCACTGTGGCTAAAACACATTTCTCACCAATTCTCATTTGGGAAATAACTGTCTCCCTCCCTGTTTGTCCCCCTTCTCTCCCGGCTGTGTCCTCCCCCCTTCATGTCCCCCCTATTCCCCTTTCACAGTGCCCGTGGAACCAGCGATACACGAGCTCTTCAGGTCAGTGTGTTTGAAGGCTGTAGTTCGGGTGAAGAACCTCTCGGTCCTGAAGCCATCAGCACCACCGAAGCCCTGTCCATGCTGCACTGACACCCCCCCCTCTAGCCTCGTGCTCTCTTTAATCTGCTGGATTAGAAAAGGAAAAACACATACAACAGCTGCATTGTGCTTCCTCACAACCTCAGATGATTATTTAGTGCTCGTCTTTAAGTGCTAGAAAGACGCGATTTTTCCCCATAATGTAAAAAATCACGAATGAAAACACATTGCAGGAAGATGTGATGGTAAATCCTTGTAAACGCGATGGATGTACTCTGACACAGCCCTCTTGCTCCGGTATGTGCGGTGCAGGATTGTTGATGATGGGGAGACCCTGAGTGCCATTCCAGTGTGTTTCACAACAGAGTCTTAATAATTATGTTTGTGAAAGCACGCATGATTAGTGGACGTCTTTGACAAAGGTGAACTTGGTAATAGGAGAATACTGCAGGTTGTCTTTTGCGAGGTCCTGTAGTTTGGAAAGATGAAACAGCGCTGGGAGAACAAACAGGCCCATGGCAAATAAGCCTGACCTACTGTAAATACGGGAGAAGATCATGAGGATGATAAAAAAAGAGGATTTCTGCTTCTGGCTGAAAATGTCTTGCTATCACCGCAGACACAAAGGCTCCTAATAATAATTCACAGCCCACTAAAGTTGTGTCAGTGTATTAACCTTTAAATGCTGGATATGGTGCGTTTCTGTGTGTGTGTGTGTGTGTGTGTGTGTGTGTGTGTGTGTGTGTGTGTGTGTGTGTGTGTGTGTGTGTGTGTGTGTGCTTTTTGTGTGTGTGTGTGTGTGTGTATATATGATATATATGATGAAAGAGAGAGAGAGAGAGAGAGAGAGAGAGAGAGAGACAGACAGACAGACAGAGAGAGATCTAGATGTAGAAACAGTAATAATTCCAAAGATAACCGAGAGCTCTGTTTCTTTGGAAACCTAGTGCATCACACTGCAATTTTGACTCCCCCTACATCTTTAGCTCCAGTACACTGCAGTTCTCTCTGGAATCGTCTTCAAATGTATATTTTCAGCAAAGCCTGAAAAGCGTCACATGTATATGTACAGCAAGCCCAGAAAGCATCAAATATATATGTACAGCAAGCCCAAAAATCATCACATGCAACATCCCCTCCACTGCAAAGCACGCATGACTCAGTGCTTACCAACATCTGCTCCAAATTTCACTGCCTTCCTCAGTCGACTCTGCCACCCTTAAGGTACCAATTAATCAACTGATCGATTGGGAGGCTATCTACAGGAGAAGGCATCCATAACGCTGATAATGTGGGATCAATAGCAGTGCTCTTCAGAGGCAAGATAGTTGTCAGGACAGATACAGTTTGACTTTGCGCTAGGATCTGGACCGAGCTGATATGGAATTGCAATGGCGGATGCAGCTCTGAGAATTAAAAGCGAAATGATTACCTTGTCAAATATGGATACACACATACACACGTTCATCACTCAGTAAGAAGTGTGGGATTTATGAATATGCTGGCATATGTTCCAAGGTGATTAGCGAGAGTGTAATATGGAGATACGCGCACACGCACACACAAACACAAACACACACACACATGCACAAGAACACACACACATTCCATACAGTTTTGCACCTATACACTCATGGGTTGTACCTGTTTCTGTTGTAGCTGCCCTACACCACGTTGCGATGGGAGTGGACACATCAGTGGGAAATATGCAAGGCACCAAAGGTAAAAAGCTTCCTTTTCTCATTACACTGCTAATCAATGGAGTGTCCCCACGCCCAGCAGTGTGTGAGAGCTACGCTTACCCCCCTCAGCCCTGTGTGTCAGCTCAGCTGCCTTGATTCAATATGCCTCCACCAGAGCTGCTCATTCCTTATACGACATGGGTTTAAAATTGGGCTCCCTACATGACACTCTGCCCTAATCACATTTGGAGGAGAACTCACCAATACTCCCTTTCTGGAGTTTTACAGGTTTGAAAACCCCCTACTGATGGAGAAAATATACATTTCTCTGCATAAACCTTATGCTCAGCTTTATGATGCAAAATATTTTCCCCAGGAAGTTTCCAGGCAGTTCATTGCATAAATATTCCTGCATATTTTTGTATTATTTGCATATTAATAGGCAGGCACGCTTGTCAGGTTTACTTTTGAGTAGCCCTTTCTGCAGCACATTAAACTACTCTTTGGATGAATACAGCAATCTGACATCTGAACCTTTAGGATTCAGACATGACCCAACGATAAATTCCACTGGTCCTTCACCATAACAGTATTTGGGGAACATACAGTGCACAACCTGCCTGATTGTCGTGCGGGAAATAGAAGTTTGAAAATCACTTTTGCTGGCATGTCAATAATAACCCAGACAAAGCCCCCTTTCACAGAGGCAGCACCAACTGACCTTCATCGCATGCTAACTGATAAACACCACTGTCCAAAGATCTTTATGCGGTAGAGCAAGCGTCTGGAACTGCATCGGCCATGTTGTTACAGACCTCGCTAACAGGCTCGACATGTGAGTCTATGGTGGCAGATGAAACCTATTTGTAGGGAGAAGGCAATTCCTGCAAATCAAATGGCATTTCCCTAATGCAGCAGGACTGATCTTTTCAACACAAACACAAGAGGCTCATTTGGGCATTACCTGTGGAACCGTAATATTGAGAGCTGGTCAATTCTGGAGTATTTGTGCTGGTCTCACTTAGCCATCTGCAAATGGCCTTGTGAGAAGAAGAGCAGTGTGGGTAATCAGAGCTCGCTGTGCGGTATAATCACCTGTCCTTGTCTCAACCTGCCATCATTGAATTGATCTGAATCTGCCAATCGCAAATCCCATCGTCTGGCAGCCATTTTGATTGTCACTGTACCTTTGACGGACAGCTAGGCTCTCAGCCATATTGATTTCCATCTTGGAGAGGAGGACACGCGAGTGAATGAGAACGAGGCAGGAAAGCAGAGTGAGAGGAGTGAGTGGACTGAGAGGAGTGAGTGGACTGAGAGGAGTGAGAGGAGTGAGTGGAGTGAGAGGAGTGAGTGGAGTGAGAGGAGTGAGTGGAGTGAGAGGAGTGAGAGGAGTGAGTGGAGTGAGTGGAGTGAGTGGAGTGAGTGGAGTGAGAGGAGTGAGAGATAGCATGGCTGTGTCCTTCTCTCTCCACTACTCTTCCTCCACCACCCACCGTTTGCCAGATAATTAAAGATAAATAAAACAAACATTCAATCCATCACTGCCAGTCTCTCTCTCTCTCTCTCTCTTTCCCTCTCTCATTCACGGTAAAGCTAATTTCTGCCGTGGTCCTCATTTGCATGCTTATCAAAGTGTTTTGACTATCCAACAGAAGCTGCAGTAGGAAGGTGGGATCATTAATATGTTAATTAGTCCTTTTGACACTTTTCACTTGGGTATGTGTGTGATATCCTCCTCAGCCATGACTTCATTCACATGCTGGCTGAATGTACGCACGTCCCCAAATGCCATTAGCTTCTCTATTCTGGCCCTTACAAATAGGCAGGGGATATTTACAATGGCTGCAATGAGAATGGAGGTAAGTGGCATCTTTATTCATGTGAAGAGGTCTGTAGTGCCCCCCCAGAGCTCTTCAGATGTAACTTACAGCATTGTTGCTTCTCCCCAGAGCAAAAAGCAGAGGCAACTCTGCCTCATCTTGTGTTCTCTGGCCAAAGTGATGTTTTTGTACTACCGTACCCTCTCGCCCAGGCTTTATGTTTTCATATTGTATTAAAAGGCAAACGTTAAACCTTGTTAAGCCGTGATGCCAACATACATAATGCTAAGTACCTTCTAAGTACTTTGAAATGGACCTCATCTGGAATAACTGTCGATTATAACCTTATAGTACAAAAAGTCATTGTCATTAGGCAGGATTTGGTTGTAAAACTGTACATTTCGCAGATATTTTGATCAGGGCAGCACAGTTTCTTCTTTTAGTCTGCTGCGTGAAAGTATAGCATTTACTGTATATTCTTCATAATGTAAACAACTGCATGAGAACTGTTTTGCTTTGGCATATAATAAATCAACCGCCTGTCCGAGAGTGTCACCTCTTTAAGAGTCTGTCAGGTTTCTTCCTTTCTGCTTCGGAGTTGTCTGCACGCTTAGGTCGTTCTCTGTGCTGCAGTCCGCCCACTCAACACTGCGTTTAATAATTACTTTCAGCCGGGGCCCAATTTACTCCAGGCTACGTGACTGACAAATTTTCTCTCCTGTACCTGGTGGTCAACACGCCCCTTCGAGCGTGTGGTGGAATTACAGCAGCCACTGGAGACAAATTACACCTCTGATATACCTTTAGCTCAGTATGAGAAGAACAAGGAGATGATGAATGACAAACATATCTAAAATGAGAGCAGAGCAGGAGGTGGGGTGTGTGTGTGTGTGCGTGTGTGTGTGTGAGGGGGGGCGGGTGTCATCTCTGGCAGCTCGGTGATGACGAGCCGGATTAGTTCTGCTCCTCTCTCTGCCCACGCACGCACCTCTGCACCCCGACACAATCATGCTAACGTCACATGACCCCTTGACACTTTAACAAAACCAGAGAAGGTCATTTTGGACACGACTACAGCTGGATTCACACACTTGTGCGGGAGTGCAGCGGATGGCAAAGCACGTAGCATGCACTTACTGGGTCGTGGGTGTTTTCATGTATATCACAGTTAGCCAAAGGGGATCCTTAGCATGCAGCATCCCTGGCATTTCCAGAGTGACAGGGAAGCAGCTCCAGTGTGGATTCCTTAAGGCTGTATCAGAGGACCAAATCGTGCACCTTGAATTCTGCTGTGTACCTGATTTGTAGTGGGCAGCAGGGCATGTGTGCATCGGTACAGCACACAGAAGTCATGCTCATTATTCACAGACAAACAATGCAGACACAAATAGCATTAACAACAACACCCACAGCGCTGACAATGCGCACACACACAGGGTGCATGCGCACACACACACACACACACACACTCTCTCTCTCTCTCTCTCTCTCTCTCTTTCTCTCTCTCTCTCTCTCTCGCTCACACACACACACGCACACTCACGCGCGTGCACACACAGCGGCAGCTCTGTGTGACAGCGATGTTTTGGGTGACATTTAGTTTCTGGGCTGCACAAGCTGCTCCATAAATGAGTCATGAGCAGATCTGTGAAGGCTGAATAATGCATGTGTTGAGAGGCAGAACACAAAGCAGCACTGTTATTATTTGTTAATAAGAAACCAAAGATAATGAGGGGGCCATTTCCTACCTACCTCCTTTTAAGGCATACCCGCAGACAGCCTCCCTTACGGTAGACCCACCATATCGTATACTGTCTGCCTCCCTCACGGCTGACCCACCATATCATATATCCTATGTCTTCTCCAAACCCTTTTCACACATTCAAGGACAGCCGTTTTGGTCTCGAGCCAATATATTGAGTGTAGCCAGTAAAAAGGGTTTATTTTATGTACCAGATGAGTGAAAAGCTCCAGAAAAGCCCAACACTAATGGCAAACGCGTACAGAATCCATCTGTTCTGACCTGCATGTAAATGCGCCAGCGTGTGCGTACGCCTCGTCTCTTAAGCCGGGACCCTGGCGGCTGTCGTGAGGACGAGCTGATAACCCCCTCTGAGTAATAGGCGGCGAGGGCTAGACACCCCCCCCCCCCCCCCCTCACTGAAGCGGTACGGCTCCGGTTCGCTTCAAGCCCGTTCCGACCACATGCTTCTAGCGTGTTCTCCAGCGCGAGCCGCGCTGCCGTCTCTGGCTCGGCTCGCCCACGCGCAGCGCGCCGCTCCCCCTCCCACCCTGAAGACCGCTAATTAAAACTGACGAGACTTAGCAAAGCCTCCACTTAATACGTCAAACGGGAGGCTGGCGGTTATTAAACGACATCCATTTTGGACCCCTCGCTTTATTTTTAGGTGCCTCTTTTTATCTATGTATTTATTTTGTTTTGTTTGTTTTCCTTTTTTTCTCCCTGAGTGGAGGGTTACCGGTGCCAGGCTCTTGATTGCCATGGCTGCAGCTGGGTTTGAATAATTGCCTGTCTTGGCAGGAGCGTGTTGGGGTGCAGAAGTCGAGTGCTCTCCTCCTGATGTATACCTCATTTGGATTCAGCTGACAGCCTCGGGGCTGTATTATTCATACCTTGACAGATAGCACTCACTAAAAGAGCTGGCACCGCGCCAGGCGGGCGGGCGGGCACCGGGGGGCAGCATGGTAGAAGAGTGCTCCTCTCTGGCTGTGTGGTGGTGTTGGGGTTGGAATGAGGAGAGTGGAGGTGCACCACCACCACCACCACCACCGCCTGGTGCCTCTCTGCTCAGCCATGCGGCCCCGACAGTAGCCCAGGACTGAGCCCGGTCTAGCTCGACCATATGCATGGGCCGATAAGGTCACATTAATCACCCCACAGGCCCTCAACCCCACCCCATCAAAAGAGCCCCCCACACGCCATCAACTCCCCTCTGAGACAGCCTGCCTCTGCAGCCCACATTTCCATATTTAATTGGAGGCTTAATTTGATTGAACGACTGCATGGTGGAAGCAAAATTGCATAGGGAGGATCTATTAACAATAGGCACTGGCAGTGTGGTGAAGCTCTAATCAAGTCCTATTGTCAGGCTCTTGGAACAGGACATGAAATCACATGATGGTAAGATTCTGCATTTAAATATTCCAGTGACTGATTTGGGAACTGCTATTGGCTGGATGAGATGTTCCACGGCAAGCTCACATGTAACTGCCAATTGTTCTATGCAAGACAAAACCTATCTAGTCATTTTTAGTGACTTTCACCACATTTCTTTAGAAGTTCATTCAGATTAAAATGTTTCAAACAAATGTCAAAGCCAAGGTCATGATTGTATTAGTGAGTAAGGGTTCCTTTTCCAGATATTTCTAGATATTTATCATCTCATTTATTATTTTATTTCATTCATTGCTTCACTTTGTCTCTCTACAATATATGTCCACTAACCAGGTGGAGTTTGCTCTGGGTCTATTAAAGTTATCGTCTTTGGTGCTATTGTCTTTTGGCTCCCAGTGGAGGGAGGTGAGGTGAGGAAGATTCGTGTCCTGCCCCCCCCCACACACACACACACACACACACCCAACTCTCCCAGACTCCACCCAGCCAGGACCCAGCAGACCCAGAGTGCTACCTGGGACAACAGCCAATCTCTGGAGTGGACTTCAGCAAATAACACATTATGGGATCATTTCTGACATTTTAAAGTTGTGTACGACATTTGTTTAATATGTCAGAACTTTTTTTTTTTTTGGCCTCTGATGCTGATGGAAAACAAAGCACATTTTTGTCCAAATATGTGGATTTGGCCAAATTTTGTTTACTGCTGTTGCCAAGAGTAGCAAAATCCACAAAACCCCCAAAAAACAGGTGGTGATGTCTGGGCTGGGTAGAACTAGTGAAGAGTCTTCTGTTGTAGTCCTGTGTATTCTACATTATTTATTTACTATTTTGTTTCTTACAATGATAGCAGTGTAAGTGTGTGTGTGTGTGTGTGTGTGTGTGTGTGTGTGTGTGTGTGTGTGTGTGTGTGTGTGTGTGTGTGTGCACGTCTACTCCCTTAAGGATGTAAGGATGTCACCTCTTTGTTGTTGTATGTCACACCTATGCCCTCCTGGAGTCAGAATTCCATTGTTTACTGTGCGTAATGATTAATTGTGGCAATTACCCGGCCGGAGTGCCACATCGCCTGGGTGGAGCGAGGCTACGTGTGCTGGTGGAGAAGACTCCTGTCTCGCTGCTGCACCCCGAGGTCCTGCGCCGGCTCTCTCTGCCGTAATTAACGCCCGGCCGCACGGCACCGCCCGAACGCGCACGCTAGCGCTCACAGCTCACAGCTCCCCGCCCCGCTGCTCACCGGCTTCCTGAGCGTCAGCCCGACTGCCAGGGCGTCCTGGCCAGAGGACATCCTGTCCAACGTGTCTCACGTGCACCTGGGGAAGGTCACGCAGCACAGTGAGCAGTAACGGGGCACGTTTAACTACAGAGTGTTTACATGTTACGTAACACGTATGTTTCACATGTAAAAAACATAGTTGTATGTCATAAATGGTTGTAAGCAGGTAGAGCACTGGTGAAAATAGGCGGCTGCTACGGGGAGGCGTGTTTGCTGGAGCTTCTTCACGATCACCTGCTGCGGTAACATTCCTTCAGGCTACTGCTGAGAGCAAGACTCACTTCCCTCATTGGTATTCACACTCATACTGTATCCGGCTGAATGGAGACTGCCTGGGAGGCTTGAGATGTGGGAGCAATAGTGTGTGTACGTGTGTGTGTGTGCTTGTGTATGTGTGTGTGCATGTGCCTGTGTGTGTGTGTGTGTGTGTGCCTGTATGTGTGTGTGTGTGTGTGTGTGTGTGTGTGTGTGTGTGTGTGTGTGTGTATGTGTGTGTGTGTGTGCCTGTGTGTGTGTGTGTGTGCTTGTGTATGTGTGTGTGTGTGTGTGTGCATGTGCCTGTGTGTGCCTCTGTGTGTATCTGTATTACTGTGCGTCTCTGTGTGTATATCTGTATTTCTGTGTGTGTGTGTGTGTGTGTGTATATGTGTGCTCGCCTGTGTGTATATCTGTATTTCTGTGTATGTGTGTGCTCGCCTGTGTGTGTATCTGTATTTCTGTGTGTCTGTGAGCTGTTGATCAGCTACGTATAAAAAGGATTTATATTTATGACGAACTGTCATATATGTGTGTGTGTGTGTGTGTGTGCCCGTGTGTATCTGTATTTCTGTGTGTATGTGTGCTGTTGATCAGCTACATATAAAGAGGATTTATATTTATGAAGAACTGTCATATATATTATGTATGTGTGTGTGTGTGTGCACGCGTGCGTGTGTGTATTTGTGTGTGTGTGTGTGTATTTGTGTGTGTCTGTGCGTGTGTGTGTGCGCGCGCATGTGTGTGTTTGTGTGTGTGTGTGTGTGTGTGTGTGTGTGTGTGTGTGTGTGTGTGTGTGTGTGTAATATTTTGGGACACCCATGCTTTTTCCACCAGGGAACTGTGTGCATCTGTGTGGAAACAGAGTTGCTGCCCATAAAGCAGTGGGTGATGGATTCTCCAGCGTCATGTGTGCTCCTTTGTTTGACTTTTGGATGGAGGAAGTCTGTTAGGTCTAATATCATCACTGCACACCCACCCCCGCCCCACCCCCGCCTTCTCTTCTCTGCCTCCCTGCCTGCCTGCCTGCCAAGATGGCAAATCCCACTTGGATTTGAGCAGGAGATCACCATGGCGACGGCGCTCTTGCTACACGTGCCTATAGGTTCTGAGAGCTGGGGGCACAGGGAGAGGGCCGGGCGTGTGACAGGGCAGGCGTGTGACAGGGCGGCACCGTTCACAGCATGGGGAGCGTTCCGTGCCCATCTCCGTACCCTACTCCCCCCGCGCAGCATTAAAAGCAGCCGGTGCTAACGACCGGCTAAAGCCTGAACCCCCACAGTGGGCAGCGTTAGCTTTAATGCTAACACAGCACTTTGACAAGACAGTCATCAGTCACAGCACAATTCGAGCTGGATCTCGGGACCACAGTGTCTCTGTCTCTGACTTTACTGTATGTGAACACATGTTGTGTTGTCACTGAAGCAGCTTGTTATGACTATTATATCCTGTTATTGTTGCCATGTGAATGATTTTTTCTTTCCAATTGAAGGAACCCTAGAGCTTCTATTAGAGAAAAGCAGAAATCTCACTGGGGTAAAATGTTGTCTCATGCATACCTATACAGAAGCAGGAGTGATTAAAGAAATTATCAGAAAAACTTTTAATCAGAAAAACGTTTAGTGTTAGCAGCACTGCTCCACGTGAACACAATCCTTCAGTGCTTCTATAGATACCTATAGAGTGTCAAACTGTTTTGTGTGCTGAATTGTGTGTGTGTGTGTGTGTGTGTGTGTGTGTGTGTGTGTGTGTGTGTGTGTGTGTGTGTGTGTGCCTGCAGGGTCATGTGGTAACAGCAGAGAGAATGATTAGAGCTAAGACACCCTCTATGAGTCATCAGCTGTTGGCATCAGGGCCAACACACACACACACACACACACACACACACACACACACACACACACACACACACAAACACACACACAAACGCACACACACACACACACACGTGTATACTAGACATGGAAGCAGAAAGCATACAATAATAATTATCTGCAGCACATAATTGCACATAAATAAAATCAAATATTTAACATATAATGCCTCAGAATATATTAACATATATGGGCACATCAAATAATCAAAAAGGAATCAAATAATGACTGAAATCTGACCTGTCTGGTTAATAAAAGATTGTTCATAGTACTTATATAAAATTTGTTAAAGTTATTTGACCAAGTTATTTTTTGGGATCTCATAGGCCTACTGCTATATTGGTACTATACATAAAATGTGTGAGAGTTTTAGTACTACTCCAGTGTGCTGGTTTTGAGTGGTTGAAAGGTGTCAGTGGTTGAAAGGTGTCAGTGGCTATAGCCCTGCTGTGTTATCCATGTCAGTCTTCCTTCCTGGCTGACAGACACATCTCAAGGGTCTTCTTCCTCCTTGGTCTTATGCAGTCAGAACGCAGTGGATGTGATTGGACAGATCGGGTGTGTCTCTCTTCCTCCCACGCCTCGCCCCTCCCCCCTCCTGTCTGGACGTCGTAGCACAGGCCATGAGGGAGCAGGCCTCATTTATTTGGGGGGGTTATGGAGGCGGAATGAGTGGCATTTTAATGTGCTTTTGAGATGTTTGGTCACAAGTACTATTGATCACAGTGCAGCGGAACCCTCCCTTGAGAGGCAGGAGAGCTGGGCACGGCTGTCAGTCCAGGAATGAGTTCCTGCGCCAGGCTCCAATTAATGATACGACGCCCTGGGTGGAAGGGTCAGCCCATTAAGTAATCTCCCAGTCCAGGGAGATTGGGCCTGCCACTGGGCCAGCCAGCTGACTGATGGACGCTGGGTAATTTAGGAACTGAGCTGCAGTGTGTTGGTCCACATGGGAGAGGTTGGATTAGGCGCGCGTGTGTGAGTGTGTGTGTGTGTGTGTGTGTGTGTGTGTGTGTGTGTGTGTGTGTGTGTGCGCGCGCACGCGCGTGTGTGTAGGAAGTTCCCATTTAATGTTCACCGCGGCCAAATTATATGGCAGACGCGAAGCAATATGATCACTATAAACAATGGCCTTTTAATGCCATATACGGACAAAAACAGAGTGAAGCGTCACGTTTGCAGTCCATCAGTCTAAATGCTCTTAATGGAGTGGCATCCATTCCACAGTGACCTTGGCACAGTGCTGTCTTTCACTGCAGCTGGGTCCCCTTTCAGTCGTCCCAACACCTCCACCACCACACCTAGCCGTCCACACCGCCAACTCCGCTCAGCTGCAGCCGTCCCAACTCAACACCATTTGTCTCTCCCTGTTACCCGCTAAATCCGAGTCATGAAATAGGGATAAACGCTCTTAGTCCATTCAGCCATGAATCATGAGCATCGCCAAGCTGAATGGGTCTTAAGTGAGGGCCTATCACAGAGCATCAAGTCCAGATAGACCTGTAAATGCGGTGCTCTTCTGAGCTTTTGTCATATTCCACAGAAGTTGCATGTCTGTTTAGCCACGGTGTTGTGCAGTACTGAGAAACAGGTCATTACCGACTCCCTGTGGTTCAGGGAGTAAAATAGATTAATCTCCGACAGTCACTACTCTGACTGAATACACAGATTATCAGATTAGAGAATTCACTCCTTCTGCCAGGCTGATCTATAGAATATATTTTAGCTTCAGGTGCAAGATGCAATTAATCACCCTGTAATCTCCCCAACTGCTAGGTGGGTGTTTACTGCTGCATCCTGTGTCTACGTGTCACCAATAGGGACTCTGGGTGGGGACATTTACATTTATAACACTCTCATTCTTCAGTCAGAAGAAGAATATAGGGTTGCCATTTAATCTCCGCACTTTCCAACACTATATGAACAGTATTTATTAAAACCAAATAAAATGATTATTCTGACATATTTAATGGTTAATTGGGCTGTCTGTGTGCCGCTGACCTTGGCTTTGCATTGTGAATGTCCTTTACCATGAAAGGTTAAAGTTATTAATACCTTTAAATTGCATATTATAAACACTGCAAAAAAATGATTGTGATATATTTTTGAGTGATTACATTTAAACTTTTACATTTACAGCATTTGGCAGATGCCCTAGTTCACAGTGACTTACAGAAGTGTTCTGCAGTCTCTACCAAACATATATGTTATATCTCATGTGAGAGTATGCTCAGGGTTAATAATGCTATCAGCCTTATAGATGTGGTGGCTTTGACAACAAAACTAAGAGCTACAGTGACAAATGTTGCTCTGTGGCCACTTGAATATTATATGACCTTCTGTTGCTCCACCATATCATCCAATCAGAGGCCAGGAGGACCATTTTAGTCAGTGGCTCTCATGAAGAAAGTCAGAAACAGGAACAGCTGACTGTCCTCTTATCTCCGGCATCCTCTAGTCCAACCACATCCACAACAGCCTCAGCAGTTACCGTGAAATACAGTTGACACATTCGGTTCCTACAGTATGTCCCTTAAGTACCTGGGCAGTGACACGGATGGCGTTGTTTAGTTGCTGTTCTGCGGCACTCTGAAGGTCACCTCAGGTTTGATTTAATCTACGCTGGATGAGTCATACTGGAATTACGGCCCCTTTTTTTATTCATAGTCCTCCAGTTTTTGAAGCCAATTTCAGGGGATCATAAGTAATGCAAAAGCAAGCAACCTGACAGACCATGAAAGATAGTGGAGAACAGGAGAACACCTTCAACAGCGAAGAAGCGTTGAACAGATCAAGAATGCTATTCAGGGTAGACGCAGATGTGTCAGAGAGTATAACAAACACAGGAGTGTGCCTGCTTGATCTCTAAGGCATCTTCAGAAGATACAAACATCTGGTGAGTCTCGGGAGCAGAAGGGCAGGGTTACAGGGGGCTGAAAAGTACAAAAGACTGAGGAGTGTTACAGCAAAGTCTTGCAGACAGATATGACAAAGGTAACCTGCACTTAGTGCTGAGATTTTTACTGATGATGTGATTTCTGACAGAAGCAACCAGGATGAACTGGGAGGTGTACAAACGTGTCTTCTCCACTGAGATCCAACCCAAAATCTCAGTGGACGGAGCATTAGCTTACAGGATGGAAAAGGGGCTGCCTTGTGCTCCTAAACAAATGCATGGCCAAATAATGAGACATTACCAACTGGCTAAGGCAGTCAATCATCTGCACTGATCCACATTCAGCATGCGTCTTACTTGCTGGAGATAAGGCAGAAGGCAGTGAGACCCTAAGACAAGCTAGAGTTGAACATGGCTGTGGTACAACCCTAGCTAGGCATCTCTAGGACGATCCCCAGCAGCTGGTGATGTCTGTGGGTGGCACGCCTCATCCAGTTATGGGTTGCCAAGGATTTGGAATCAAGTACTGAGCATCAGAAGTTTGTTTTAAATTACAATAATTTGCCCAATTACTTATGATCTTCTGAAATCTGGCACTATTTAAAAAAATAACCTATATTTTTCATCCATTATAGAGATAAATGCTCATATTAAACCTCATAGTCACTGTTTTATTTTCAACATGCTGGACAGTATAGTATGATGTTAGGTACAGACACAAACAACACTGTTCAGGTCTGTGTTACTCTTTCTGTACTTATGGATTGCACTGCAGGTAGTCTACTGTGCATACATTAGCTCAACGTTTGTAGACTTGAAGGTATTTGCTGATGGCTTGCTTTAAATGTATAAAGACATACAACCGTTGTGTAATATGGTGTGTGCTCCACAGATTTTTTTGTCTGTCTCCTAAAAATAGCCTGAAACCCAGGCCTGAATGGCGTGTTGTGTGAGTGTGGGGTGGCAGGGGGACCGGGGGGAGACGGCTGAATTGAAGCAGGCCAGCATTTTAATTGGCTCTCTCTTATCTCTCCCCATGCAGCGTGTACAGCTGCCCTCTGGCCAAGAAGAGGAAGACGCAGGACAGGCGGGCCCTGGAGCCGCTGGCCAAGAGGAAGCCCTTCCTGACTCACGCTGAGCCCCAGCCCATGGAGGAGTGCTACCAAGCAGAGGTGGACGGGAAAGATGTGGACGAGGATGAAGAGGAGGAAGTGGGGGATGGGGAAGAGGAAGAGGAGGAAGAGGATGGGGAAGTAGAGGGGGAGGGGGAGGTGGAGGATGAGTACACGGACAATGAGGAGCAGGTGGGGCACGTGGGAGGAGACATGGAGGAGGAGGAGGAGGAGGAGGAGGAAGAGGAGGAGGAGGAGGAAGTAGAGCATGAAGAGGAGGAAGTATTGGAAGATGAGGAAGGAGAGGCTGAGGATGAGGAGGATGACGATGTGGATGAAGAGAGAGAGGAAGAGGAGGAGGAAGAGGAGAGACAGGACAGTCAAGATCAAGGTGAGAGGGCGAATCTCTTTCTCATTTCATCAGCCTTGGGGAACATACAGCAAACATCACATGTGGATTTTCTTGTTTGCTGCACTTTCTTAGCATTTGACTGTATAAGAGCTGTGTGGAGCTGAAGTTAAGCAGCGGACATTGTCCTCCAGAAAGGGCCAGGGGAGGGGAACTTGGCAGCTTGCGCTCTGTGGAGGAAGGTCACCGTAATTGGAGGTGCAGTTGGGCGTTTTTGCTGTGACCTTCAGTGTGGTCTCAGTATCAGGCTAAAAACAGCCCCTTCAGAAACACTGCAGCGGGTTCCCTACACACTCACTCATGTCCTCGTGCCCAGTTTAGTCAGGATCTTACTTCAAGCAGTAGCCGCAGGTAGCACAAATACAGAGGGAGATATCTAATGTTCAGTTAGCGGTCCTTGAGACAATAATGCACAGTGAAGTTCAGGTGCCAAACCAGCCCACCTTCTCTTCCTGAGGGCAAAGGCAAACTAAAGCTCTATCGGTCACATATTGCATTTATGGGATTTTATTTACTTAGGTGAAATTTTAAAGTCAGTAACCAGCATGTCCCTGTGACATATAGAACAACAATAAACACTCCTATAGTGCATTCCATAAGGAAGTGGACAGGGGCACATGTACTTTCTCTGAAATCTGTCTTAATCAATCAAATGACCTTAAGGTTAAGAATATAATTTTGGCTTTTTTTTACATCTGTAATAACTTAGTAGCAAGTTTATAACCAAATAGCTAGAAAACAGCTCCATACCTCAGGACAAAAGTACAAAAATATATCCATGTTTAGTTACTGCTTAATTGATTTAGTTAGAGAAGTCGCTGTTGTCAATGAATGTCTGAATTCTAAAGTTCTGCAACCCATAACCAATGCAAGAAACTAGGAACATTTCACTCTTTCACCCTGAAAACCACCAATGTTTGTTTACTTAGTTTGTTTGTTTAATAATAGGCATTTTGGGTCAATTACTTTCTGCCTGTTGTCCATGGAGTTTTGAGGCAATTGAACATGTGAACATTTGGATAACAGGCAGAATTCATCCTGCTACTGCTGTCAGCCTGTCACACCGTCACCAGTCCTGCACATCGTATATGCCACCATGTTTCATGGAGGAGGTCATGTGCTTCGACTTTTCTTCCCCACATTTTCCTTATTCAATCTGTGCTCTGCAGCAAAGTGTTACCACACTGAAGCATACAGGCCTATATGTTACACTGACTCACCAGAGGTCGGCATCTTGTGGTGAACCTTCTGAGGTCATGCTGCCTTCTCATTATGGACTATTTGACACATCTACACCTACAGCTAGGCCTAGTGTCATGGTTTTCTACATGACTGACAGTATTTTTCTACTGTGGTCTCCCAAGGTCTGCCCAACTGCACTGAATTGCTAACCTTCCCATTGGAACTTTGTTTTTTTGTTTTTTATCGATTAGCAAAAAGCTAATTTAGTCTCCAGTTAATGGTTAGTTGGTCATTATGCTGAAAGGCAACGTTATTTGACCTCTAGGGCCAACTTTAGACCTCTGGTTTTCTGTTTCGCATGAGACCATGATGCAACAACTCGGCACATCAGAGCTGATCAAGCCCAGTTACTTATGGTCCCCAGTATATAGAAAGCTGTAATTCCAATCTACCTCAAGTATAGATCTAAATATCTTGAGATTTATTCCACATATTCCCTGTGTAATTTCAAATCCAGCATGCTCGAATACGGAACAATATCACTGTCCACTTATGTTTGGACTGCACTGAAGGTTTCTAATCAAATCAGCACACCTTTTTGTGCAGGCTTGTTTTGGCCGTAATGCTGCAGTGTAAGTCTAGTAGTAAGTCCCAGAAAAGTCTTGCTAGCTGCGTTTGAAACTTGCACCAGAATTGCATTAGTGGACAGTAGGTCTGACTGCCATGACAGCATCCGCACGGTCCACGGGCCTGCGTGTAGGGGGGCGGGTCTCCCGGTGTGCCACAGAAATGAGATTAGGTGAGTAATGTTTCTCATCTCCCCCAGATGCTGTGAGCACCACACTGGGCCACTTGCTCCACCCAGTCCCCAACCAGATCTGACAGCACCTTCAAGTCTAATTATGAGTGCCGCCTCCGAGCTGAATGGTTTTAGCCGTCTGTGATGTGTTGTGGGTTCACGTGAAGGGGGCCGCTGAGCTGGCGTGGTGTACACACTTACAGTGCGTCTTCAAAAGAGCAAACCTAATTGAAGTTTGCAGATCGCTTCCACGATAGTAAATTGCGCTTATAGCATCATCTGTTTTGGGGATATTGCCATGTACAGGAAGGAGGACAAATGTTTGCCTGTTTTTTTTTTTTTTTTGTAGTTGTTGTATTTTTTCCCCCCGAAGCACATCCCTACCAGAGAAAAGTGGCAAAACGATCTCTCAGATGTGACTGAAGTGGAGCTGTTATCGTCCTCAGTGGCAAGCACATGGCTGCATCGCTAATCCAGCCTCGCTAGGTCCTCCATTCAATCTGCTTCACTTCCTCCTCTTCTTTGTGTACCTTGATTTCTCTTCAAATTGCTTTTGCATGGCACATTTAAATCGGACAAAAATGACACCCATGGCTCTGACCTGGAATAATCCTTACTCTGGAAAAACACACTTGCTACTCTTTCCACCAGGTGTTCTAGTGTCCAAAGCAGCTGTTATGATTCACTTTGTGACCCTTTATTATTCCTTTACATATATCTCAGCTTTGCAAATCATATGGTATACATTGCCATCGATGCTGACATTATGAACAGTTCCTGAAGCATATTTTGATAACTGGTGTGTGGGAATGTATGATTCAGAGGTGTATTATCAGTTGATATGCTCAGTCTTCCGTGACATCAAGATCACACTTATTATACTGAATCTTTGGTAGCTATTTTCTGTCACTCTGTTGGGCTGTAGGAGGCAAATGGGTGTGTGATGTTCAAATGTGCTCTTGACAGTTCAGCATACAGATGTGAAAGGAAAGTTGGAAACATGGTAGTTCATTACAGTCTGAAGGAACTGACAAAGGCGGCTCAGTAAACTTGTGTCTGTCTAGATATTAAATATTCTACTGATTAGTGCAAAATAATAGGATTCTAGTCACATGATCTACAGACTGAAATAATTTAAGAATTCTGGACAAATTTTTATGCTGAGTCAGTATTCATCAACTTGAGATTTTTTTTCCTTCCATTCATCATTGTCCAAACTCTCCAAACATTTATAGCTATATGATGAGATCCAAATTTCAGGAGAAAGCTTCACTCACCACCTTCACAGGCAGAAATAATGTTTGTTCTTGTTTCCCAGAGGGCAACCAGATGAATGTCAGCTGCACCAAGCCCAGCCCTTTGGTGGAGAAGGACGACAACAACAACGATGAGTATGACAACTATGACGAACTGGTGGCCAAGTCTCTCCTCAACCTGGGCAAGATCGCAGAGGACGCGGCCTACCGTGCCATGACGGAGTCCGAGATGAACAGCAACTCATCTAACAGCGCGGAGGAGGAAGAGGAGGAGGAAGACGAGGAAGAGGAAGAATACGACGAGGAGGACGATGAGGAGGAAGAGGAGGAGGAGGACGAGGAAGGCGAGGATGGCTCTAAGAAAGGCGAGCTGAGCCTGGATGTGGACAGTGATGTCGTGAAGGAGACGGTGGACTCTTTGAAGCTGCTGGCCCAGGGTCACGGCGCCATGCTATCTGACAATCTTGAGGAGAGGACCTACCTGGAGGAGCGGGTGAAGAGCGAGGACTGCGGCCGGATGAGCGGCCCGGCCGCGTACGGGTGCAACGGGGGCAGCAGCAGCTGCATGCAAGGCAAGTCCGCCAGCAACGGGCAGATGGTGGAGGAGAGCGATGAGGAGGTGTGTCTCAGCAGCCTGGAGTGCCTGCGCAACCAGTGCTTCGACCTGGCCCGCAAGCTGAGCGAGACCAAGCCGGCCGAGCGCCTCCCCCACGGCCCGGAGGACCACGCGGACGACCAGCCGCTGCCCCTGCCGCCCGGCGTCTACGGGGGCTGCCCGCAGCCCGGCCTGGAGGAACACTGCGCCTTGGAGCGCAACTACTCGGACATGGTGAACCTGATGAAGCTGGAGGAGCAGCTCAGCCCGCGCTCGAGGGCGCCACCCAGCTGCGCCCGCGCGTACGACGGCTACCAGGGCCGGGAGGACGACGCCGACTCGGTGGCCTCGGACCGCTCCGACGACGTGTTCGACATGACCAAGGGCAACCTGTCGCTGCTGGAGAAGGCCATCGCGCTGGAGTCGGAGCGCGCCAAAGCCATGCGAGACAAGATGGCGTCAGAAGCGGCGCGCAGGGAGAGGCTCCAGCTCCACGAGGAGAACCACGGCCTGAGGCTCAGCTGCGCCGAGGAGCGCAAGGCCCGGCTGCATCACGACGGCCTGAAGAAGCCCTACTACCCGAAAGGTGAGCAGCGTTCTTGTGTGGTCACGTGATACTGACCACTAAATGGCTTTCAGATGACAGCAGAAACATGTTCCTTCTCTCCTTTGTGGTTGCAGTTCCTGAATAACTGCAATAGTCGCCGATTTAAACTATGGAATATTGATAATGTATTTAGAATGCATCGATAATACCCGGATAATGTATTTAGAAGGCATCGGTAATACCCTGATAACGTATTGATGGTTTGCATTGATGCCTTTGTAAAACTCTTGTGGTTACACACTTTATAAACACAAATCTATGTCCTGTACCACACCTGCGCACTGAACGGAGATGACTATGCTTCTATAGATTAACGTGCAGTGCATGTGGCACGGTGTGGTTCCGCCTTCTCTCTCTCTCTCTCTCTTTTTCTCTCTCTCTCTCTCTCTCTCTCACGTGGAGGGGGACCGCGCCGTGACCCCGCGACAAGCTTCCTCAACCAATTTCAACATCAGCGTCCCCGGCGCGCAGGCAGCGCCGCGTTATGTTGTTGCGATAGGCCGGCACGGGCACATCGGCGCGCGCCTGTCACGCATAAGTAATGGCAATCTTCACGGGCCGGGAGGACATCGAATCGCTTCCCTGGGCTGCAGCCTCCGCCTATTTATAAATCCAGCAAAGGGCCCCGCTAGGAAATACGCTGCAGCTTTAATACTGGAGAGCCAGCCCACAGCTGAGGACTGCAAATAGCGTGTACCAAATTAACCAGAGCTGTATAAACTGGTTAGATTTAGTGCCGGCTAATGCAAAAGACTGCATTTATTACAGATGCTGTCCGCCATCACTTACAAATGTTATTGTCCAAACTCTAGATCATCATTCAGTTAAGAGTGAGAGTAAGTTATGAGTGACCACTTACGTACGTCTTCACAGCTGTTTAACAGACTGAATTTTACAGTCAAGTGTAAATTGTAATCCTCCTGTCATTAATATTGTGCTCTAAAGCCTGAGAGACTAAACAACTTTAATAGAGTAGGTGCACCACAGGAAACGACCGTCTGTACTGGATCTTGGTTTCGAGAGTGGCTCTCAAACTCTCAAACGTGCTTATACTGAAAGGCAGATTAACGGCTTTCCAAACCATGCCAATATCATGCTGACATTTACAGGCAGATTATTGGTTCTTTAATATCATTTTGCCAGCTTAATAACTCTTGTTATCACTCGCTTTATACGCAGACTTTTAAGTAGACATTTGATCGCGACTACCCATCTAAACTTTCATTTGACGTTGCCTTTCGAGGGGGGTGAAAAAGAGGAGCTGGCAACCCCCCCAGCAAAGGACGCGCGTGCTGGCGCGCGAGGCCGACTCTATCGCTCTAATGTCGCAATAATGAGGGATGCGCTGCCATTACGTCACGATAGCATCTCTCCCCGCCGCAGATAGCGCCAGCCGCTGCCTGACCAGGGGGCATTATGATTTATAAAAGTGTGCCGGGCTGACAGTTATGGAGGGAGCTCCTCCTTAAAGAAGGCACGCTGGCGGAGATGGAAATTGAACAGTATCAGTATGACCGATAACGAACGACAGGACCACTGACTGCACATTAATTATCCCCAGACGCGATGGTAATGGGCGGCATTTGCTATGCAAAGCGCGGCTTGTCCCGAGCCGCAGTCGATACCCGGCGTTTTCTAACGCGCGTCCCGCCCCTCCGGCTCGGCTCCTTTCAGCGGCGGGGGGAACAGCTGCGTTTGAGAGCCTGGAGGCGCAGTGGGCGTCTAGGCGGAGGATATGAGTTCATATGAGCACATATAGGTATACCCACGCGCGAGAAGAGCGAACAGAGCTCGTGTAGATTGTTTTAGAAGGGCCAAGAGATGCTTCATTATATCACAGGCGTGTATTCGACATGAAATACTTAAACTGTTCTGTTCATAGTATTGATTTTTCTCATTGTACTGCCACGTCTGAGTCTAGCCTGTCTTCCACACGTCCACTCGGTCTCTCTGTTTTTCCTACTGTGTGGGCTTATTTTGATACAGGAGGCTATACGATGCTGGTTACTAGGTTACACTAGGCTTAAAATTTTAATCAGCGGTCGCCGTCTCTCACCCACTCATGCCCCCACCTCTCTCTCTCTCTCTCTCTCTCTCTCTCTCTCTCTCTCTCTCTCTCTCTCTCT